>NW_007246222.1:736895-762432 GCF_000164805.1 Carlito syrichta | reverse complement strand
GTGTGTATATATATATATATATATATATATATATATATAAAAAACTGAATTTCCTAATATGATGAGAAAACTTAGAAAAATGATGAGAGACCTAAAATTAAGGAAAATGTCTATTTTTTTTTAGTTGAAGTTTTACTCTGTCGCCCAGACTGGAGTGCAGTGGCCTGCTCCCAGCCACCACAGCCTTGACCTGCTGGGCTACAGCAGTCCTTCTGCTCAGGCTTCCAAGTAGCTGGAACTACAGGCACGCGCTACCACGCCCGGCTAACTTTTTGATTTATTGTAGAGATGAGGTCTCGCCAAGTTGCCCAGGCGGGTCTCGAACCCACAGCCTCAGGCAATCCACTCACCTCGGCCTCCCAAAGCACGGGAGTACAGGCTAAGTCACTAAGCTCGACCAGAAAATGTCTATTAAAGGTGTAGAGAAGAGATGAGTTCAAAATAGGAATTAACTTGAATATTATATTGGAAAACTTATTACAATTGGTGTTTTAACTAATTTACACTATTTCTCATTAAATTAAGTTTACTGAGATATGCAGGAAAATATGCAAAAACTTATGCCAAAAAATGGAACTCCTTCCATTTCTAGGAAAGTCAAAGAATAACAATGCATATAATTATCTTAACTTTATTTTGAAGTAGTTTGAGTCTAAGTTTAGTCAGAGATATCACTATTCCAGAAAAAGGGTTTTGAATATGAAATCTAAAATTGGCAAACAACTTTCAGAAATATCATATTTAAAAAAACTAAAATCATATTCACAGGACTGGAAGCCTTGCCAAAATTTTGGCCCCTAAATATCATTTCTGAATCCATGGTTTAAACTTATTTTAGGCCACAATAATAAAAAAGATAATTGATGAGAATTTCAAAATATAAAATCAGAATTCAAGTTGGTACTGCTACATTAAACTAAATGCAATGAAAATAATGTAAAATACCAATATAAATGGAGAAAAAACCACACTATATTAAAGGTCAGGTTATATGATCATATAGAAAAAAAGTGAGAATCTAACAGAACTCAAAGCAACCATCAGTAACATATCAATGTGGTGCCTTCTAGTTTTTTTAGATGTACAAAAATGGGATGATTGGCCATTGCCAGACCATTGCCACCATTGCTTTGCTAAGCTATGAGGTGGCCATGTGCTCTTTGAGCTATGGCCAGGCCATGTTTTCTTAAGCTTTGGCCCTCTTCCCTACCTTAGGGAGGTGAATCTCCTCTTTCTTTCTCTCTCTCTAATTTACTTTCTAAATAAACTGTTCTCTAATCTAAAAAAATGGGATAATTGTTTACTTTAAATGTATGAATAGCATTACATAACCAACAGGTGGAGAATGTTAAATAAATGAGCTATTATTATTATTGTTAACATTAACAATGCTGAAATGAGCTGATATTAGAAATGGGATTTGGTACATATGGCATTGGGGTGGAATGCCATAGAGATTCAGGGTTCACATCTCTTTTTCTTGCGCTGACTATTCAGATCTTGATGTAGCTTATGCAAGCCATGGCTGTCCATTAATACGGACACATATTAAAAGACTTTCCTTTAATATAATATGCCCTTCAATTTCTGTCCAGTTTTTCTTATTTGAGTTTGAGAGCTCAGTTGACCAAACCGTCCTCCTTGTAGTATTACTTTATCCAATTGAACCTGCTCATGGCAAACATTTGAAGGGAAAAGTGCTTCATCAGCTCTGTAAACACACTCCTCTCTCATCTCACCTGCTCTGCAAACAGTCCCTTCTCCCCTCAATGAGCTCTTAGAATTCAATGAACTGTACCACTAGTCTCTCTGAGAGATTTAACAAGTAGCCTCTTCAACAGCGGCCTTGATACTTCAACAGACACTATGCTGTTTCTGAAATTATCTGTTTGTTTTCTGTAGAGCTACACAAATAAAGGCCTGGTTTATAAAGGAAAAATAAATAGATGTTTTGTGTGCTATATTTGTTTGAGAGAGGGAGGAAGCATCCTTTTTAATAAAACGAAACAGTCTGCTTTATGATAGATGATTGCATGCATTATTGACTAACAATGAAGAAAAAGAGAACAGAATAAGATACAATATATCTGGGCATATAGCAAGAAACTTGATGGAGGGAATATAAGGCAAGGTTAGACAAAGAAGGAGAAAACACGTTAGTTTTGTTTTTGTATTATTTATCTTTGCTTTTAAGTATATACAGACAAATAGAAAAACACAAAACACATTTACACATTATGCAGATAAACAAAAAAAGCATATGATAATGTCACTAGAGAATGTACCCTCTGCAAGCTCAGGAAATAGAAATGGCTTGGGTGACAATGGGTCACACTCTCAAAGAGAGTTCACCATTATTTTAGGGGTAAGGAATCGCTGGCACTCAGTTGGGCATATTTTCAACAGTGTTGTCATCAATAACTGAAATGTAAACATTTTCTAATTTTCTGCACTGGGCACAGAGATGATTCATGCTAAACAGAATGAAAAATGTTCAAGAGTAAATTTAACATAATCTTTTAACTTCGTATATTATCTTTGTGGGCAAAGGCATTGAATGTGTAATCACTAGTAGGGATGGAATCAGTGTTATTAGTTTTGATGTTATTTCCACTGTTTTACTGGAAAAGAAGGCACTGGAAACTCCAGCAGAGGCCAAGCGTATGTGCAACTTTGTTTCTCAAGCTGAATGTGAGATCATGGGTATGAATAATGCAAACATGAATTTGAAACCAAAAATGACATCAAACCCTCTCCTTAAGCCGTTTTCACAGTTTTGCTCCTGTGTCTTATTATAAATTCTTTCATTCTAGAGAAGTCAAAAATGCAAACTTTTCATTTTCATTAGCCCTTCACAGTATAAATGAGCATAAATAAATCAACTAGTAATTAATAGGATCTCGTTCGATCCTATCAACTGCCGATCCCATCAGTAATAACTACTATTTCTATTAATGTGACAGCTATGCAGAGAATGGGCCTCAGTAGATTGGTAGAATTGGGGATACAATTTTAAAATAGGAAAAAAAAAAAGAATTTAAAATGTAAACAAGTGAACAGATAAAATGGAAATGTAAAAACAACAACAACACATGATTAGCTCAACATATGCACACTTTTATACATATTTATATGCACATTTAATGCTAGGCATTTTGGTTTCCCTGTAACTTACAGTATGCAATAAGAGTCATGATACATGATGAAGAAGATGATACAGTCACACTTTTAAAATATTCTAAGCACATGTTAGGTTTTTAATGGGGAGGCTTATGTTGTCTAGATATGAGGAAAGGACAATAATAGACGCTCTACTTATTTAGAGCCACCGTGGTGCCAGCTACCATGTTAGGAACTTATGCCTGCTATCTCATTTAATGCTCACAGCAGCCTACATGGCAGGTACTGTTATTACTAATGGCACCCTCATTATTTCACAGATAAACATGAAAAGGTCAGTGGGCAAAATTGGAATGAATATGTAGGCAGTCAGGCCAGTTGTGGTGGCTCATGTCCATAATTCTAGCACTTTGGAAGGCTGAAGCAAGAGGATTGCTCGAGTCCAAGAGTTCAAGAGCAGCCTAGGCAACATAGTGAGAACGTGTCTGTACACACACACACACACACACACACACACACACACACATACACATGCAAATTAGCCAGGTATGATGGTATGTGCCTGTAATCTTCGCTACCCAGGAGGCAGAGGCAGAAGGATCACCTGAGCCCAGGAGGTTGAGGCTGTAGTAGGCCGTGATGGTGCCACTGTACTCCAACCTGGGTGACAGAGTGAGACCCCCACTCAAAAAAAAGAAAAGAAAAGAAAAGAAATTAGGCAGTTGACTCCAGGGCCTGCATGCTTTATGCCTTCTACTTCACTGCTGGCCCCCAGAAAAGAGAGCCTTTCCAGTTACTACAACCTACACACCTTCAAGTGTGTAGGTTGAAAGTCCCCCTCAAACAAAAAAACTTAACAATTAATGTGATGTACCGTATACCCAGTTCAATCTCTGTTGCCTAGATAATCTGCTCTGTTTTCATATTCCTCGAAATTTGCATTGTCATTTTCTTTGGCTTTTTCCTCAGAGAAAATGTCCTTCAACTGAAGACAGAAAGGACTCAGATGAAGGCTGTTGGATAGAAATTTCCATAAAAACGGAAATGGAGTGGTTGGGTGGAGGATGCTAATGTATCCATGGTGGACTCTCTTCTTTTACCTCCTGTGGGATGAGGGAACTGAGCAAAGTCCTCACAGGAGAAGAGAGAGGCAAGCAAGAAAGAGAGGCTGCAGAAGGCAACCTGAGCAGGTTTCCCAGCTGCCTGTTTCTAGGGAGTCAGATGAGATACATTATTCATGTGGCTTTACAGGAGGCTTAACAACCTGGAGATAGGGCTGGGGCAAGAATCAGTTTGCTGAAGAGCAGAATTAGCTGTAGAAAAAAAATGTACTCCACCTTTCTAAGCACTAAATGATTTTATAACAAATACTTGGCAATGTGTGCTTATGGCATAAAAAGTATATTATAATCTTTATACATTCCAATGTCCACCTGCTGAATAAGAAGCCTAAGAGGAAACTCCAAAGAATCTTAAGTGTCCAAACAAAGTATCTTTTTTTTTTTTTTTGAGTTGAAGTCTCACTCTGTCACCCAGGCTGGAGTGCACTGGCACACTCACGGTCACTGCAGTCTCAACCAGCTGGGTTCAGGCGATCCTTCTGCCTCAGTCTTCCAAGTAGTTGGAACTACAGATGCACGCCACCACGCCCAGCTAAGTTTTGTGAGTTATTGTAGAGCCAAAGTCTCACCAAGTTGCCCGGGCTGGTCTCGAACCCCTGGTCTCAGGCAGTCCTCTCACCTCAGCCTCCCAAAGTGCTGGAATTATAGGCTGAGCAACTGCGCCCAAACCCAAACAAAGTAACTTAATGGGTCAAGGCTCTGAAATCAGGGCACTTGGTAGAAACCATGGGTGCTGTGGTCTTTTTTATTCTGGAAAAAGAAGCTTTTCTATGTCAAATATAATCCATGCTAGGATCTTGATCTAGTCATATTTCTATAAATTGACAACATTTCTAAGAACCAGAACAGTCATAGGAATAGATTTTAAAAGAAAGCAAATTATTATTAGACCTAAGGGGAGATCTAGACTGCAGCAGTAGGAAACCTCAACCCACTTTCATCGGTGGACTGATTATCCATACAGAAATCAATAAGGAAACATCAGACGTAAACTACATTCTAGACCAAAAGGACCTTAAATTTATGGAACACTGCATCCAACAGCTTCAGAATACACATTCTTCTCAATTGCACATGGAACATTCTCTAATAGATCTCATGCCAGGCCACAAAAATAAGTCTTGACGAATTTAAGACAGAGATCATGTCAAGTATCTTTTCTGACCACAATGATATAAATCTAGAGATCAGCAATAATAACAACAAAAACGTCCGAAGCCCTACAAATACATGGAAGCTAAATAACCTGCTCCTAAACCACCAATGGATCAATGAAGAAATTAAAGGGGAAATTTAAAATGTTCCTGAGACAAGTAAGAATAGAAACACGTAATACCAAAACCTATGGAACACAGCAAAAGAGGTTCTAAGAGGGACATGTATAGCAATAAACACCGACATCAAGAAAGAAAAAAAAAGATTTCTAATAAACAACCTAGTGGTGCACCTCAATGAGCTAGAAAAACAAAAACAAACTAAACCTAAATTTGGTAGAAGGAAGGAAACAATAAAGCTCAGAGAGAAATAAACGGCACACAATGAAATAAACAGTTGGGTTTCTAAAAAATTACACAATAATGACAAATCTTTACCTGAACTAATGAAGAAAAGAAAAGAGAGAAGACAAATAAAATCAGAGATGAACAAGAACACATTATAACTGATCCACAGAAATGTAAATAATTATAAGAGACTATTATGAACAATTATTTGCCAAGAAATTTGATAACATAGAAGAAATTAATAAATGCCTGGACACATACAACCTACTGAGATTAAATCATAAAGAAATAGAAAATTTGATCAATAACAAGGGAGGAAATTGAATTAGAAATAGAAAGTCTTCCATAAAAGAAAAGCCTAAGATCTGATGGCTGCACGGCTGATTTCTATTGAATATTTAAAGAAGAATTAATACCAAGTTTCTTCAAAGTATTCCAAAAAATTGAAGAGTAAGAAATACTTCTAAACTCATTTTATGAGGCCAGCATTACCCTGATTCCAAAACTGGATTAGAACACAATAAATAAAAATAAACAACAACAAAAAAACCCCAAAACACAAAACTACAGACCAACATCCCTGATGAATTTAGATGAAAAAAATTCTCCTCAGGATACCAAATACAAAACAAATTCAACAGCACATTAAGAAGATCATTTACTATGACCAATAGGATTTCCCTAGGGACATAAGGATGGTTAAACATACACAAATCAGTAATTGTGATATATTACATCAACAGAATCAAGTACAAAAACCATATGATCATTTCAGTAGATGCTGAAAACCATTCGATAGAAATCAACATCCTTGCATAATAAAAATTCTTAACAAATTATGTGTAGATGGGATGTACCTCAATACAGTAAAGGCCCTATACGACAAACCTAAAGCTAGTATCATACCGATCAAAGTTAGTATCATAAGATCAGGAACAAGACAAGGATGCCCACTTTCACCACTTCTATTCAACACAGTACACAAAGCCCTAGCCAGAGCAATTTGGCAAAGGAAATAAATAAAAGGCATTCAAACTGGAAAGGAGAAAGTCAAATTTTCCCTGTTTGCAGATATTATAATCTTATATGTGGAAAACTCTAAAGACTCCAACAAAAAAACTGTTAGAACTAACAAACAAATTCAATAAAGTCTCAGAATGCCAAATTAACATACAAAAAACAATGATGTTTTTGTACACTAATAGCAAACAATCTGAAAAAACAATTTCTTAAAATTCCATTTGGCCGGGCCCAGTGGCTCAGCCTGTAATCCTAGCCCTTTGGGAGGCTGAGGTGAGAGGATTGCAGGACAACTTGGCGAGACCTCGTTTCTATAATAAATCAAAAATTAGCTGTGCATGGTAGTGCACGACTGCAGTTCCGGCTACCTGGTAGGCTGAGGCAGAATGGTCACTGGAACCCAGCAGGTCGAGGCTGCAGTGATCAGAAGCGTGCCACTGCCCTCCAGCCTGGGTGACAGAGTGAGATTCCAACTAAAAAAAAAAAAATTCCATTTATAATAACTGCAAAAAATAAGAAGAAACTTGGAAAAACTTAACCAAAGAGCAAAGGATCTCTATATTGAAAATTACAAAACTTTAATGAAAGAATTTTCAGCAGACACAAATAAATGCAAAAATATCCCATGTTCATGGATTAAATAAATTAACATTGTTAAAATGACCAAAATACCCAATGCAATCTACAGATTTAGTGCAATCCTTACCAAAATTCCAATGACATCCTTCACAGAAACAGAAAAAAAAAAAAATCTTAAAATTTATATGGAACCACAAAAGATCTCAAATACTTAAAGCAACCCTGAGCTAAAAGAAGTTGGAGGCATCACACTGCCTGACTTCAAAATATAAATACAAAGCTACAGTCACCAAAACAGCATGGTACTGGCTCAAAAACAGATGCATAGAGCAGAATAGAGAACCCAGAAAAAAATTTATGTACCTATAGCCAAACAATTTTGACAAAGGTGTCAAAAACATACATTGGGGAGAAGATTGTCTCTTCAATATATGGTTCTGGGAAAACTGAATATCCACATGCAGAGGAATGAGACTAAACCCCTGCCTCTCACCATGTACAAAAATCAACTAAAAATGGATTAAGGACTTAAATTTAAAACTTGAAACACTATAACTATTAGAAGAAAACAGAAAAAATGTTTCAAAATATTAGACTGGACAATACTTTTTAAAATAAGGCCACAAAAGCAAAAATAGATATATGCAATTACATCGAACTAAAAAGCTTTTGCACAACGAAAGGAACTAAAAACAGAGTAAAAAGACAACCTATAGAATAGGAAAAAATACTCACAAACTATACTCTGACAAGAAGTTAATATCCAGAAACTTAATGGCATAAAACAAACAAACAAAAAACTCACCTAGTTTAAAAACAGACAAAAGACCTTAAGAGACATTTTCCAAAAGAAGATAAACAAATGACCAATAGGCATATGAAAAAAAGTTCAACATCACTAATCATCAGGGAAATGCAAATCAAAATCACAAAGAGATACTACCTCACTGCAGTTAGAATGACTACCATCAAAAAAACAAAAGAAAACAAGTTTTGGCAAGTGTATGGAGAAACGGATACACTTACACATTGTTGGTAGGACTGTAAGCTAGTACGGCCATTTATGGACAATGTTGGTTCCTTGGAAAAAATTAAAAATAGAATGAACATCTGGTCCAGCAATGGCACTACTGGGTATATATCCAAAAGAAATAAAACTAGTATGCGGAAGAGGTATCTGCATGGTCACGATTTCTGTAGCATTATTCACAATAGCCAAGATATAAAATAATCTAATTGTCCAGTAATGGATGAATGGATAAAGAAAATATTGCATATATACACACAACAGAATACTACTCAGTCATTAAAAAAAAAACCCTATCATTTGTGACAACATAGATGAAGCTACAGGACATCATGTTCAGTGGGATAAGCCAGGCACAGAATGACAACACATGATCTCACTCATATGTGGGAGGGAAAAAAATTGATATCACAGAAGCAGAGAGTACAACAGTGATCACTAGAAAATGGAGAGAGGAGGAAGAAAGACAGAATGGGGAGAGGTGGGTCAAGGGTATAAAGTTACAAATTGATAGGAGGAATTAATTCTAGTGTTCTGTTGCACATTAGGGTAACTATAATATAAGGAAAATATTATAGATTACAAAATAGCCAGAAAAGAGTATTTTGAATATTTTCACCACACAAAAAGATAAATGTATGAGGTGATAAGTACACTAATTATACTGATTGGATCATTATACAACATAAATGTGTAGCAAAACATCAAACTGTATCCCTTAAATCTGTACATGTGTCATTATAATGTGCCAGTTAAAAAATAAATACTTTTAAAATTTTAGAGCCTTTAAAATTATTATTTTAACTGATAGAGAATATCTGGAGTTCAGTGTAGAATCTGCTAACCTGAAATGATGGGTCTACAGTGATGCACCTTCTGGTAATGTCTTAATTATTCTTAAGTTCCAACTTTTGGTAGTTTATGAAGCCCCATTCAATTTTCAGTTGAAATCTAATCCTTGGCCTTGATTCTTTTTAACACAGCCATGCTTAATGATGAAACTCAGAGTATGAGGAGATGTATTTTCCAGTAATCAAGGTGTACCTTCCAGAATGAAGTCAGTTATGTAATTCTCAGTGTATGTGCCCTTAGTTGACATGAATCAACATGTCCTTATCACTTATTTGGACAAAAGTATGATAGTTACCATATTTTTGGATTTTACCAAAGAATAGCTCAGCCATCAACCACTGTCTGCCTTTAGCAACTTTTTATTTACACATTTTCAATAAATTGGCTTAGGTAAGCATCTAGAAACTCTTTTTGGTTTTAAAATTATCATTGAGCTCATTTAAAAGTTTCAAATAGGTAATAATGTGTCCTTGTCTTTTTAGACTAAAAAAGGTAAACATTTTAACAAAGAGATAATGATGGATCTTATCTGACCTGCTCTAATGGGAAGCACTTGGTTTTATAATTTGAAATAACAAGATTTCAAAAGAAATGAACTGTTAATAATCCATGTAGTGGTGGACTCACATGATGATTTTAATTGAAAGTGTTTTAATACTAGGTCTATTATTTAAATAATATTGAGTAATAGTAATAAGATTTTATGAATATAAAGTTTTGATATAATCTCCTATAGCTTAATTAAATACTGGCTACTGTTGCAGATAATTCATTTTTTTTAAAGAATATTTTCTCCACATGTGCAAATGTTCTCCCACAATCTTTTTTCTTTTGATGTTGCAGTACTTGTCAACCTCATGAAGATATTTAGCGAGTTTTCTCCTTGCAACATGTCTATGATAATTCTTTATTACAAGCTGACACACACATCATAGAAAGCTTGTTTTCCTCACTCACTTAGAATAACATTTATCCCAAAGAAAATTTATGTGACTATCATCACAGCAGACATTGGCTATTTTCACTGGTTTAAAAAAATGTGTTTAGGGAGTTGTCAGAGTCAAGTGTTTGTGTTGATCAAATAACTCCTAAATTGACAGTCATTCATATATTTGAGTTTGAAACAGAAAGTCATGTTATTTAGTTTCTGCTTAATAGACTTTACCATAAGCAGATTCATGAGGCCCACACAATCCTTGTTTTTCTATCCTCCTCAACAGTACAAGCTCTGGTTTTGACAAGCCTCAGCTCAGATGAAATGTATATTTTATCTAAGTAGACACTTCAGTTAAAATTGTGCCTCTTGAAATTTCCATCATGCAGGAAGTAAATGCCCAGACATGGGGTTGATGGTTCTGTAAAAGCAAGTCTGCCATTTCTGTTGTGGTCCACATAGATCTGCCTCCTTATCCAGGGATGGGTCACTGGTGGCTTCCTTCTGTGTTACTCCAACCCCCTCCCCTCCATTTACAGTCTTGCAAGAGAGAGGTGGCTATCCTGTCAGGTGACAGGTACACTCTGGAAGACCTGCTATCTAGGGACGACTGCTGAGTCATCTAGTGACCCTTTCACCTCCTCTTAGCCTGGGAGATCTCTGGGGCTACCATGCTGGTTTTTCTCTCTCACTTGCTGTCCTCGGGTAGAGAAGCCGCTGCTGTGGTTTCTTTTTTTTTTTTTTTTTTGAGTTGGAGTCTCACTCTGTCACTCAGACTGGAGTGCAGTGGCCGCTCCCAGCCACTGCAACCTCAGCCTGCTGGGCTTCGGCGATCCTTCCACCTCAGCCTTCTGAGTAGCTGGAACTACAGGCGCGTGCTACCACGCCCGGCTAATTTTTGATTTTATTGTAGAGATGAGGTCTGCTGCCCTACTCAGAGCACATCTGGGGCCAAGAAGGCAGGGGGTGGGGGATAAAGGTCTTTGACTCTTATCTTGCAGTGGCTGGGGGAATTAGGTCTAGGGTGAAAGACCAAAGATCCCTCTCAGAGCATGTTCTCTGATACAACCTTGGTTGATGGCATGCCTGCTCAGCTTTATAAAATCCTATTGATTTCTTGTGTGAATAGGAAATCTTGCTTATATTTTTCACCATCCATAAGCCTAGAGAAGAGGAGAGGTGAGAAATAGAATTTTGGTCATTCTGCTCCTCAAACATTACATAAATGTTCCTCAATACATGCCCATGAGGTCTCCAACATTATGATTGGTAGTTTTTTGGGTTAGGAATGCCAGGAGGACCTTTTTGAATACCCAAAGGTAGACTGTGGTCCTCATCTGAGTTGCTGTTCAAGATTTAAATTAGTCTTCATAATAAAATAACAGGCACAGGTGCCTTACTTATGGCAGCCAAGAAGGAAGGAGAGATGGAGACGAAAGATATACAAGAGTGATAATAAAAGATGGTGGTAGGTTGAACCTAAGGGAAGAAGCTAACTGAGAAATCCCCTTTGGTGAAGTGGTCAAGGCAGCTTTAGGATGTCTCATCTTCAGGGTCTACAGTTGTTTTCTGCTCTTCTCTGTGTTGTTATCTCAGTGCATATCTCTTAGGTTTAAAAAAGTCTCTTACTCAGGTTAGCCTTAGTGGTGTTTGGAGATAAGGAAGGCCCAGAGATGGGGTCAGCATGGGCAGAGCAGGGCAAGAAAGTCACAGGAGAGCCGAGAGTCGTGTCTGGGAGCCCGAGCTGGTAGAGAGCAGAGTTGCAGCCCTGGACAACCAAGGCTGGACGCGGGTGAAAACACACTCCCTCCCACTGCTTACCTACAAAGGGGAGGAAGGCCACTTCTGAAGCAACAGGAGCAGGAAATTGTGGTGGGGGGCAATTAGATCCCTCTTTGTGTATAGCATAATCTTGAGTTAGGTTTTATCCAGCAAAGAAAAGAACTGTGTGCTATTTAGTGTGTTTATTAATATGTCAGTATCTTCAATTTTGTCTGGAATATTCATTTAGCTTTTAAGATATTACTTTCCATTACCAGTTAATTTTTTTATATGTTTATGTCCCTCTCTAAAACTAAACTGAACATGTTCAAGGACAAGGGGTGGACTTTAAGCCTCTTTGAATCTGCCAGTGCATAGCACCAGTGTCTTCAACAGATATTTGTTGATTGACAGGACATAGAAAGTCATTAAGCACCACAGATAAAAATGGATGTATGGATGTAGATGTTTTTTGTTTTTAAATGATTTTTTTTTTAAACAAACGCAGGGTCAAGCAAGCCCAGGATCTATGGGAAGACTGTATGTATGAAGGTTTAAAGACCAGCTCCACACAACCTCTATGACCTTGGGCAGATTACTGAACATCTCTGTGCCTCAGTTTTCTGATCAGTAAGTGAGCATCATAATCAAGTCTCCTTTCTAGAATTGTTCTGGGGATCAGTAAACATATTCAAGGCATTGAGAAGAATACCTGAAAGCAGCCAGTGCTATATGCTTTTGTTTGAGTAACCTCACCTTGTCTCACATGCCCGACTCTATGGCCCCATCTAGTAATTCTCTAACTGTTCAAGCATGTACACCTGTCATTCCCAAGCAGTGAATTCTTGAAGGGAAGCACCTGGCCTTCACGTTTCCTGCCCCACTTTCCCTGAAATATCTGGAAATGCTTTTGGGACTGAACTGAAGGAACTCCAGCCGGTCTACCACTTAAGGGCAGAAAAATAAGGCCAGCTACTCAGGTCACCTCAGCCGCCTATCTAAGCAAAGAACGAGTGGCCCTGAATGCTTCAAGTCCATCAGGCCTCATAGGAACCTATTCTTTCTCTCAGAGAATCAAGGCATCTGCTGTAGGCCTGTTTGAGGTCGATACCAGTGGTCTCCAGTGTGGGCTGTGTACAATCCAGGAGATGTGAAAAATGACACACCCTGGATATGGGAAAGCAGACTTAGAAAGTTTCCTTATAGCTATTTGATAACTATTCTTAATCTTTCCTTTTTTGTAACTTCCATAAGTATGTATATATTATACTAGACATAATTCAGTAATATTATATAATATATCTATAATATCTTAGTAAAAGATATATACACATATCAAAGGCATTTTCTCAAACATGTAGGTCCTGATAGAAACGGTTTCTGAAATGTGAGGGCATGAAAAGAAACAAATTAGGTGTAGACATGGGTGCAAATTGGGAGGGAGAGAAAGCTTGTGGCTTTATGCTCAGGAGATGGAGAGAGGTAGCATGTCTTCCTCCAATTATCTTCCCAAGAGATCACCCATGCACTTCTGGAAATTTCCATAGTGCTGTGTCATCGGCATATATCCTCAAAACTGCCTCAAATTCAAAGGCACAGGCTGAGGTGGGGGTCTTGGACATGAACGTCACAACCTTAGCAGATCTTTGCCATGGCTGTTAGAGGGAGGAGCCCCCGGCAAAAAAGTTTCCTCTTTGATGCCCTAAGAAGGCACTGTTGTCTCCCTAGGAGGCTGAAAAAAAAAAACCAAACCAAATACTTGTTCATTCAGGATGACTCTCCATTGACGGCTGAGAACAGGGGTCAGCAAACTTTTCCCGCCAAGGGCCAGAGGTAAATATTCTTGGTTTTGCCAGCCATATGGCTTCTGTCATGAGTACTCAACTCTGTTCCTGAAGTGTCAGAGCAGCCATAGATGATCCACGCGTAGGTAGGTGTGGCTGCATCCCAATAACTTTATTTATGGTTTCTGAAATTTGAAGTTTATACAGTTTTCACCTACCACAAAACGCTATTTATCTTTTGATTTTTTTTTCCCCAGCCACTTAAAAATGCAATAATCATTCTTAGTTCATGAGCACTAAAGCAGGCAGTGAGCTGGATTTGCGCATGAGCCATTGCTTGATGACCATGGCTTAGAGAAAACCCTACAGTTTTATTTTATTTTTTAAAGTGTGGACATCTTCCCTGTCTTTAAAGTGATATAGGTGAATTGATTTTTTTTTCTTACTGCAGCTCATTTTTCATCATGTTCCCAGAAGTTTATTGACAAGAGATAATTACAAGAGCATATGACTATGGAACAGAGAATCAACATAATCTCTTTGAGTGTCTGTTTTTATCCAAATTATATATTGAACGTCACTGGGGTTGTTATCTTTTTCTCTTATCAGGGGTACAGGAAATAAAATTGCCCTACTTAATAAGACGCAAAAACCAAATGTTTAAATAACCCAACTCCAGACAGGGCTGGGCCTGACAGGTGGAAGGTGAGAGAAAGTCTGACAGAAGAATAAATGGGTATTCTTTTCCATCTAAATCAAGATATGCATTATTAACATAAGATGGCATTTATGATGTCAAAAACAAAATAAAGAGTATTTTGTGCCTCTCTTCCTAGGGCACAGTGAAATACTCAAATGTAAATATCAATAATCAACTATAAAAGCAGTTTAGCCTGCCATGACTTCAAAGCATGCAATTTAGTATCATAATGCAGTTTAAGAAAATTGCTATGCTCTGCTTTGTGGTCACTAGAAGTTCCAAGAGTCTGAGGACACAGAGATCTGCATGCCGGGCTCTGCGTCTCAGCTCCCACCGGCTCTGAAGTGTATCATTAGAAGAGAAAGGGAGAGCTGTACTCTCTGCAAACCAGCAACACAATTGCTCCAGTTTCCTGAGCAACGTGTGGCTTTATGATCAATGCAATTCTCAACATGGTTTTAATTATCTCGATTTTATAGTTAAGATAAGTGTTCTGCAGCAATCTGATCGTGACATTTGCCCAATTATTTTGCAAATGGCTCCATATTCTGGAAAACACTTGTCTTTATTTGGCCTGCGGTTGTGCTCAATTTACAATATATATGTAATCCAGGAGAGCAATACAGTTGATTGAAACCTAACTTCAAACAATAATTTTATATGATTCAGGCTGTTAGTGAGTATGAAAAAAATCCTAAGATCACCTTCAAAATATGTTACGTTTTTGGTTTTGAGAAATATGCCTTTCTTCTCCTAACCTGGACAAATAGGTAAACTGCGTTATTAAAAAACACTTACCATCAACAGGCATATGCATTTTATGTCCTCTGAAGGATTGTGCTTTTCTGGAGTATGCATATTCATTAAATAAGTTGATAATGATGTATAAAACATCTGCACTGTTTCATTCATTTTTTTTGTTTGTTTGATAAAATGATATATACCCAAGTACCTAAACGGGAGTCATATTTTGTTTTTATCATCATCACGGACATTGATGCTAGAGGCAGGTGTGCGCGTGCACACACACAGACACACACACACACACACACATACTCCTCTTTCGTTTGGTAGTGTTATTTAAGCTCCCAAGTAGGCCTACCCCATGGACAAGCCACCCAGTGGGGTACTGAATACACACCTGTGCTCGTGCGGTAGGTGCCGGTGTGTGCTGGCGGAAGAGGGTCCCCCTGGCTCTGGCTGAGACTTCTCATAGGGGGCTTCTGATAGACGCGGTCTTCATAGATGGGGTCTATGTGGTGTTCTGGGGACTGCAGAGCCCGCAGCTCCGGGCCCAGGTGCCCATGCTGACTGCTGTACGAGGCTCGGGACCCAGCTGAAATACATTAACAAGGGACATTAAGGCCTGACCAACATTCTAGCAGAACTGGCTTTTATCAAAGATGTATTTGAATTTTTACTTTTATTTTTTGGACAGAATTGTTGGAATCTGCAGAAAACTGGATGAATAAAATTGAAATGGCAGCAATATGTCAATCTAATCAGCTTATCAGCATCCTCCAGCTGCCTGGCTTTGCTACCAGACCAGATCTCACTATAAGGATGATAATATTTCTGAGATAAATTCACACGGAACAAGACCACTGAAGCATCATTTTTTTCCCCCCCACAGCCTAGTGAATATAGCTGGGTTCTTCACTAAAGGAATCAGACAGACAGTCAAGCCTAAAAACCTCTTATGATCCCATAGTCCTCACACCTTAAATGGCACAACAGAAATTATTTTAAATGATGAACAAATGAGTAAGTCATAATGGCAAAGCCATCTTGATGTTGTACCTGAAAAAGGAACTAGAACTCGCTCCCATCAGCAGTTTTTCCCTGAACAATGGATATGCCAGAAAGTTTGGACTTAACAGCAGGCTGAATCCCTGAGAGAAGCAGATATTAAAAAAAAAAAAAATGCTTTCAAGTCATATTTTCCTTTACTCTGGCCCTCCAAATGGAAGCATTTGCAAAATAGATCGCCTCCCTCTAAAAAAAGTGGAAATAGTCGTCACTAACTGGTTTAATTCATAAACTGAATACTTGGCTTTGTAGCATTTGCAAATCCTTATTTGGGGTCACTTCATTGCATAGTATGGGAAGGGGTGGATGCTGCTTTGGGACACTGCTGTGGGCTAGGGAGCCATGAGATGGTCTCTGAAGGAAAGACACCTCTACCCATCAGGAAATAGACATGAACGAGGGTTAAGAGGCTGAGTTGGCAGACAGGAAAGAGGACGCTGATTGAGACTCAGTTTTTCATCTGAGGTACAGTCAGACCCTCGGAGCAGAAAAGTCAGGGAATCGTCTGCATTGGGGCAGTGAGAGAGACAGACGTGGGGCATCCAGGAGACATGGTATTGCTCCGTGGTGAGCTGAGAACACAAGCCAGAACCAAAGCAGACGGCTGCCGATCTTAGGAATGAGCCTTTGACCAAATCCCCCAAAAGGAATTCCCATATGGCAAGTTGGGATTTAACTGTCAACTGCCCTTCAGTCCCCTTCAGAGATCTCCATTCCAGCCTCACATGCCAGGGTGTAGGATTTCTTTGATCTTGGTCATGTCTGTAGGGAACTCTACCTCCATTCTGCTGGTCCAGGGCTTTTCCTAGCGGGTGCTTTAAAGTCAAAGTCTTCAACTGCTTCATAATAGGGCATCTGAACATATGACCCATAATTTTAATATTTTCATCTAGAATATTTGAGAAAAAAGTCATTCTAAAGTTTTGTAACTGCCAATAAGTAAATGCTTTATTGATATGTTTAGCACACTTTTCTTTAAATTTCAGTAAACAGAAAGCAGCATATCTGAATGATCAAGGCAGTGCTGAGAACTCTGAATTCAATGTTAATAAAAATCACTGAGTGTTTTGAGGAAGAGAAAGGCATAGGGCGGGCAAGTTCCTTACCTTCTCCCTTGCTCATAATTAAGTAAATTCTGATTTAAATAGTGTTCAGATGAACGATAGATCCAAAATAACTGTTTTGCATAATTAGGTTCATTGCATCTGATTTATCAAATGGCAACATCACACTGAATATTATCTCAAGCTTATATTTTCCAGGAATATATTCAAGTTACATATGCTTTGAGTTCCTGTTGTCAATTCTAACTCTGAAAGCTTTTGATAAAATCACTAAGGATTGAAAAGTGTAAAAATAAGGCAACCATCATTATAACCAAATGTTGTATATTTAAATAAAAGTTATCAATCATTAATTTAGAGTTGTTACTTTATCACCATTTCTTTATGTTATGCTTCAAAAGCATCCAGTGATGACCAATAAGAGGACTTTTTGTGAACTTTTAAGTGGTGCCATAATCTTAAGGAAATCCTCTTATTATAAGTATATACTTGGCATTAGGAAATTTTCATTAGAACCCTGAATCAAATTAATGACCATAGGTCATAAGCAAGGAGAAAGGATCTTAAGGTAAAGTCTACCTTTGTGGATATTGGACTTTCAATGTGCTGATATTAATAAAAATATAACAAAATTATTAACTATTTAAATAGCACATTAGACTTCCCCCCCATTAGCTTGCTCTTAATAAAACTATAAGCTCATAGTGTTTCCCTGTGGAAACACTAGTACAAAATACAGATGCATATTTAAGCAGAATGAATAGCACTGAATGAGATAAAGCATTTTAAAAGAAGCATTATTTGTGCTTCTTTTTTATCCATTGTGATCATGTTTCAGTTGCTTATGGGTACAGCTAGTGGCATGAGAGAGAGAACTAGAAGAAAGAAGAAAGGTCAAAGAACAAAGGTTAAAAGTGCTACTGCTGAGATTCATGTGTTCTACCACCCTTGCTCAAGAAGGAACATGTCAGATTCACATACTAAGAAGCCCTATTTTATTGTGGGTAATTTCAAGGAAAAAAAGTTCTCATACAACTTCTGGGAATGTGCTCCAAAATTTCAATAGATGGTGTGTATATTTGCTGATTCAATGAAAACGTACTTTTCTTTGGTGACAATTTTCTTTTCCCATTATGGTCTATTTGACAGTGAGGCCCTAATGCATCACAGTGGACTCAAAACTCCATTCATGGGTATTTACATTTTTGCTAGAAACTGAAACTACATTATCATAATGAGAAAAAAAATGCTGGGGGAAAATTGACTTTGTCCAAAATGTCACAGATATCAAGGCCAACTGTTCTCACAAATTATGTAGGTGAAGAACAATTCTGGGAACCTGACCCTGACTGAGACACTGCAAGCAAGGGTCTGCAGCAAGGGTAGACCCCACAGACCAGACCAATGACAGTTTCCTCTGCTACAGCAGACATATTACCAGGCAAGTATAATACCTGTGTCTGTAATGTATTTCAGGACCAATTTCTGCATCATTCCTAACATCATTCAACATTAATATTTCAAGCCTATCATGCGATTTTGCTCTTATTTTTCCTCCTCACATGACAAAGTTCAGCTCTAGAGAGCTCAGGCACTGGCAATTTTTGTACCTAATGTGCTTCTGAAAATGGGCTGGAAGACTCACATCTGAAATATGAATGCTTAGGCTAAGAGAGATTTTATAACGAAGGGGGGCTAAAAGGTGTTAGAATTTCCCCCATGTGCTCTGTGCAGGCTGCCGCTCCTGAAGGCCTAGGAAGCCCTGAAGGACTGGGGAGAACCTGCAAGCAGACCGAGAACTAGTCAGTCACGAGGCATTTGCTATACAAGAGCATGTGTCATGGGACCTCGGAGCCATCTCTTCTTTGCTACGGCTAGGGCTGACCTGAATGAATGGATGTATGGATGGTTCAGAACCCAGGGGACTCCTGATCATTCAGAGGTGGGGCTGGTGTGGGTAGAAAGAAGAAAGGATTCAGTCTTGTGGCAGAAACGGAAGTGTGGATGCCAGCAGCTCAGAGAAGTGTGGACCACTGGAGAATGGAGGGGCATGAGACCTTGGACTTCTCCTGCTTCTGTGTCTCCGTTTGCATGTGCCACTACTACATAAAGCTTGAAATCATGGCTTGCCACCAAGTTCTGCATGTGAAAGGTGGCCTTGTGGTGTTGATGCTCAATATTCAACAGTTTGAGGTACACAGTGTCTTAAGTAATAATTATACTGCTGTTTCTTGTGCCATTTGTGCTCAAAAAATGTGAAATGAGAAGACATAAATGTTGTCCCAGATCTGTCTCTAACCAGCTGGATGAACCAAGAGGAGTCACCACATTGCTTTGATCTCTAGTCTCCTCAAGTGTAAAAGCAGAGATAATAATATATGCATTGGTACAACATGGGATTGTTGGGAGATCAAGATGAGAGAGATCATGTGCCAGAGTGCTCTGCAATTGATGAAGCAACGTGAAGCAACATCAAAATAGGTGTTCTCATATCATCCGATTTGGGAATCACAAAATTATGTGAAATTTGCATCTCATGCAAATGTATCTTTTGCTTTGACAAAAGAATCAAATTTTTCTTCCTTTTTTTTTTAGTTGGAGTTTCATTCTGTTGCCCAGTTTGGAGCCACCGCAGCCTTGATCTGCGGTGCTCAGGCGATCCTTCTTCCTCAGCGTTCCAAGTACCTGGAACTACTGGCACATGCCACCACCACGCCTGGCTAATTTTTTGATTTATTGTAGAGATGAGGTCTCACCACGTTGCCCAGGCCAGTCTTGAGCCCCTGGACTCAGACAATCCTCTTGCCTAGGCCTCCCAAAGTACTAGGATTACAGGCTTGAGCCACCATGCCCAGTCTCAAATACATCTTAACATAGACTATCCAAATTTCAAAAACAGCTTGGAAATTTAGTTCTGAAATGCCTACATGACCATGTTTTCTCTGATAATTTTGTGTAATAGTGTTGCAAAATGCAAACCTTATGGTTTCACCTTCTTTTCTTAAAAAAAAGTGTTGCTGGAAGTGAAGGCCAATTGGAAGTCCAAACTTCACCTTCATGAAGCCTGTTTGGGCAACTAATCCTGACTTGTGCCCAGTATGTTAATAATAATAATAATAATAATAGGGTTGCTTTCTAATGAACTATTGAAAAGAATGTAGAAATGAATGAAGCCCAAAAGGGAAGAAAATAAGACAATAACTATTAAAAGGTCGAATCCTTTTTAGGAAGGGATAGGGCATAAATTAAAACTTCAAATTGAAGATAACAAACACTTGCTGATCCAGTAAGAAGCCAGTAACAGACACAGGAAATAATTACGAGGCTGAAAAGGTCAAACGTGGCTTACCACCCTGCTTGTCCTGTTCCACACCATATTTCCACTGAGTCAGAGAATCCCGTAGGTTCTGTTTTCATTTGACCAGCAAAATGATGTGTGCATTATCCTCAGAATGATTTGCAACTAACTTCTAAGGACTCGATTTTACATGCACCATTTACATGTACCAGTTACCCCATATTGGTTGACATATTCATTCATGTATTCATTCAACACATTCCTCCCATGCCTGGGCAACCTCTAGTAGTTGGGGACATCATGGTGCTCAACACAGACAAGGTCCTGGCCTTGAAAATAAGTAAGCCATGACACGCAGGCAGATGGAGCTAAGAGTGCTGAAGAGAAGTAAGGCAGGGAAGTGGGAGAGGAGATCATGTCTGGAGGCTGTTCTCTTTGGATAGGGGAATGGTCAACAGAGTTCTTTTGGAATATCCCACATTTGAGCAGGGAACTGAACATGGTGGGAGAATGAGCCCTACAGGAAGAAGAGCAGTATGTTTCTTAGGTGGAGTGAACAGAAAGAACCACCAGCAGCAACAGCAAAGACTCTCAATAGGAGGGTCATCTCAAGACTATTTACAGAAGCGACTTTATCAGTGCCTGCTTAATCCATGTCATCTTTTAGAAGAAACACCAGCAGATATATGAACTCTGTTATGAGTTCATACTTTGTACAACAACTGATTGTACTAAATGAAGAGTTTTTTAACTCAAAGTTTTAAAATGACAGCAACCACACTTTTGTCAAAAGGATTTGGAACATCCAATGGGAGATCACACCTAACAACCCCGTGAGGACTGCACGACTGAATACTCTGTTCCAACTACCTGGGCTTTTTTTTTTTGGCAGGTGGATATTCCCTCCTTAGAATATGATTAATTCTGAAATCTGAGTTTATTCCCCAGAGAATCTTCTAGGGAATCTTGAGAATGCTGATTTCTGCATATCATTCCCAAGAGATTCTGATTAGGTCAGCCCCAGTGGGGTACTTCAATGCTCACATTAATGAGCCCCCTCAAGCCTCCTGATTTTAATGCAGGGATCGTGCTCTGAGCCACTCTGTCCAGATAAAGGAGAAAAAGAGGAGACAGGCATGTTCAGAAGAAAAAAAAAGCATATAATGTGTTATAACCCTTAATTTATCTTTCTTGCCTTATTTGAACAATATCATTTACTACCAAGTTATGCCAATTACTTTAGTAAGTAGAACAAAGCAGGACCATTCTTTTTTTTTTCTTTTTAATTGGCACTCACTTATGTTCTTCTATTCTGTACTCTATGGCCTATGACTCTCTAATTTAATGCAAATTCACCTGCCTTCACAAAGAAATATATTTTCACATGTTTTCACTTTGAGTTATCAAGATTAAGTTATGAAGGACATACTGCCATTTAAACTGGAACCCGATTTCAAACGCTCATTTGCAAAGAAATGAAAGGAGAATGAGAAAAGTCTAAATGACATAGTGGTCATGTGACCAGAGAGAGCAGGCTGAATGTATTTGCCAGTGGATTGCAGAGATAAGTTCTCTCATTTCTGAGATACAGAGCAGCTTTTCGGAGGGAAAAAAAACCAAAAAACTACACATTTCTTGTGCTATGAAGGAAAGACCAAAACAGATCCTAAAATTTCAGGTCTTTAAAAAATTGTGCTATCAGTTCATGTATTGATACCTCTTATGAAACGACCTCTTTGAATGTAAAAGAGAACCTCTCTAGAGAAGGGCAAGGCCTGGAGTAGAAGCAGATTTTTCCCTCACAGATCTCCACTGTTGTTCTTCCTTGCTGGGCACCCCGATTTCAGGGGTGTGTTCTCTGCCATGATGTCGGCATCACTAGGCAATGTGGCCAGGCAGCATGGCCCGTGCAGGTAGTTAGTCTCTGCTCTGTGATACTTGATGACTGGGCTGTGAAATAGTCACTTTGTGGACTTTGAACCTCTTGAAAAGTCTGGTTTGGTATCTGTAGTCATTAAGACCCAGGGAGAAACAATGATACCAGCATATAAACACTTTTAGAAACACAAACACTAGCATAGCTTTGGCTAAGTGGTCGCATGAATGTGTTCAGATATTACGTCTTAGATCTGAGGAGTATCTGGTCATGATACTTCCTGCTGTTGTTTTGGGAATGTGCAAAAAGGCACATTCACATTCTTCCTTCTGAACTCTGTACACTAAGACGAACTTGTTTTAGTCTTTTTTTTTTTTTTTTTAGTTGGGGTTTCTGTCTGTTGTCGAGGCTAGAGTGCAACTGGTATGATCATGGCATACTGAAGTCTTGACTTCCTTTTCTCAGGCAATCCTTCCACCATAGTTTCCCAAGTAGCTGGGACTACAGTTGCATACCACCACGCCCAGCTAATTTTTTTTTTACTTTTTGTAGAGATGGGGTCTTGCTATGTTGCATAGGCCGGTCTTGAACTCCTGGGCTCAAGCAGTCCTCCTGCCTCAGTCTCCCAAATTGCTGGGCTTACAAGTGTGAGCCACAGCCCCTAGCCTTATTCTTGATTTTTGCTTTTGATTAAAATCAAAATTCCCAAATCTGTTTTCTATTCCTATGCTAATTCAAAGATTAATTTGTTTTTAAAGGACCCCAAAATATGCTGAGTTAAGTATACTCTGAGTCAAGTCCATGAACTGAATTTTATTTGCAATCACTCACTCTTTGTAATTCATTTGAAATTTTATATCATTTTGTTAAAGATGTAAAAACATATAGACACATTTCCCATATAGGCTAAGAACCATATTTCAAGCTGATGCTCGAAGGGGACATTATTAATTTATATGTATTTAACAATAAAACTGCACTGAGGCCTAATAATTTCAATGTAACAGGCCATCTCATGGTATAAAATGATTCTATGATAAATCTGTTTTTGAAAAGAAAAAAATGCCCTCCTGTTTTACCTAGTTCATAAATGCTAGATTTTAATATATTATATTAACTTAGTACTGTTTGTTTGTTATTAGTAACAATGAACACCCATGCCATCTCTGGCTGTATGCAAAACACCTGCAGCTTTCTTGATGAGGTCCCCAGTACAATTCATTGTCGTTATCAAACCTCATCACACCTTTTAGCAAATGAATTACTGTCATCTTTTGGGACTCAAATACTTTCCAGTAAAAATAACGTAAAGGCCAAAATCACTGGTTTCGTGCCCTAGAAAAGCATCTGCCCCTTGTTTCTGTACTTTCTAACCAGAAGCATTTCCTCTCAAGCTGAGAGGAAAACAGGATTCTTTGGTTCAATTCTTGTTGTGACAGGCAGGCATGTGGAAAGGAATGAGATAGCTGTCATGGAAGATAACAAGCAATGTGGAGTCTGGGATCAATCTTTGCATTTTTACTTTCAGCAGCAGAAGGTTGTGTTGCTTCCTCATCTCCTGTGGAGTGGATTACGGGTAATGAACCCCACACGCAGTTCCAACTTGACAAAGAGCTTATTCTCAGATGGTATTGGTGTTAGTGAAACGCACGAGGGAAATAGGGATGGTTTGGCACCGGTTCTAGATATCTGTTTCGGGTTTCTTAACTCAGGGGAAGTAGAGACTAGCTCTAAATGTACGTGCCATATACTGTATTTAGGTGTTTCTCAAAATGCCATGGGTATATGAACGCTCTGACTGAAATTCAGGTTCTAGCTCAGTAGGTTTGAGAAGGGTCTGCGGTTCTGCGTTTCTAGCAAGATCTCAGGAAATGCTGGTCTGGTTGGTCTACGGACTACTCTTTGAGAAGACAGAACCTACCTGTCTAGCTATGAATACGTATCTGGATGCCAGAAGCCCTGGAGGCAGGAGACATCAATGCCACAGTCACCTCTGCCTTATTAAACAAACACAAGTGACTTCTACAAAGGCACAGGGCAAGAGTGTGGCTGGATGCTGGTCATGAGGTGGGGCTCCAGCAGGTGTCCATCAGCTGAAGATCTGCATGCACAGGTTGTGTGGACCATTCTATTGGCTGCTGCAGACTGGCTGACCTTTATCAGGTGGCTGGGCCTTACATAAGTGGAGAGCATAGGACTTAGTCAGCAGGCTAGCTGGGCAAAAGTCACTTCTAGGGTGAAAAAAAGCATCTCTTTATCTACACGGTGCACATTAAAGAAAAAATGTCAGAATCTCACTATGTTGCCGTGGTTAGTTTTCTGGGTCAATTATCCTGGCTTAAACTCCTGAGTAGCTGAAACTACATGTGCTTACCATTACATCTGACCCCAGGAAGACAGGGTAGACATTTTAGACATGAGAGGGTGGGAAAATTTTTGCCTCAATTATGGTGTCTCTTGGGTGATTCTGGAGAAGCAAGTAGCTAGGTTCCCTGCATTGCCAGGACACACATATGTAAAAGAAACCCAGGACTTCTTAACCCTGAAAGAACATCTGTGGCATTCATCTGAGGGATTTTTTTTTTTGGAAAGTGTCATGCCCTGTTGCTCAGGTTAGAGCACCGCGATGCCATCATAGCTCACTGCATCCTTGAATTTCTAGGTTCAGGGAATCCTCATGCCTCAGGCTCCCAAATACTGAGTAGACAGAACTACATACTGGCTAACTTTTCAATTATCTTTTGCAAAGATGAGATCTCACTACGTTGCCCAGTACTCTTTTTAAAGAGTACTGGCACTCTGGATACACTGAGGATAAGAACCTCAGGGGATGGGCCAAGGAAATAGAAGAGTTCAGACACTTTCCGGGTGTCTCTAAGAAGCACCCTAGCTCTGGAAGTTTAGGGGCAAAGTGGGTAGATGTAGGTAGGACCTTGAGAAGCATGTATCAAGGTTTGGTCGTCCACAGTTGGCTTTTTTTTTCTTTTTTTTTGAGTTAGAGTCTCACTTTGTCACCCAGACTGGAGTGCAGTGGCCGCTTCTGGCCACTGCAGCCTCAACCTGCTGGGCTCCGGCGATCCTTCCGCCTCA
>NW_007246222.1:721157-736875 GCF_000164805.1 Carlito syrichta | reverse complement strand
GTAGCTGGAACTACAGGTGCGTGCTACCATGCCCAGCTAATTTTTGATTTATTGTAGAGATGAGGTCTTGCCAAGTTGCCCAGGCAGGTCTCAAACCCGTGGGCTCAGGCAATTCACTCACTTCAGCCTCCCAAAGCAGTGGGATTACAGGCTGAGCCACCGAGCCCGGTTCACAGTTGGTCTTTTCAGTGCAGAACTCCAGAACATCCCTAGAAAGATCCATTCCTGAATGTGGAGGTAGGGAGGAAGCTCTCCTTAGAAGAAGGTTGGTTTTTGAAGTTTGCAAGACAGTAGATACCCCTGAGAGCCAGGAAAAAAGAAGGTTTTTGCCCCTGGCAAGCTACATTCTGTGCTGCAATTAGCCTTCTGCACAGAACACCCTGGGAGATCACAGGCTGCCGGACATTTCTTGCCTCGGCCTGTCCCCTTCCCTTATGTAGGTCTCTGGAAAAGGCCTTTGGGTTGAGTCAAATATGACAACTGGGGGGGGGTCAGTGCTGTGATAATAATTATGTGTATCCTATAAACTCTTGCTAAGAAGAATAAAAAGAACTTCAGTGTAATCACTACAGTTCAAGGGATCGACAGTCCACTGAAGATAAGGACCTCCAGAAAGACTCTACCCAGGCACCCCAAACACTTATCAGCTGAGACTGGGTAGAATAAGAAATTGGGAGAGGAGGGCAATTTTGAATTTGTAATACCTTTGTATAGAAGGGCAATATAATTCTATTTTAGATTTGTAATGAAAGTCTTTTGACAGTTACATTAAAGGGGTTTAATCTGCGATGGTTCATTTTTACCTGGGAGAAACCTAGTGCTGACAATTTGCTTCCAACCACATCTCCTCTCCGGGGATGGCATTTGGCAGCAGTGCCCTGGATGAAGTGGGCCGGAGGTTGGACTCACAGCTATCTTCTTGTCCTAATTAACTACTGATGCAAAGCAGTCTATGAGTTGGTGCTTTATTAATCAGTCACTTGTCAGAGGTTTTTTGGTTTTTTTTTTTTTAATCCAACCACACATCTCAAAAATCATACACCATGCCAGAGTTTTTAATGGCCATATTCACACAGATAGTCTTCTTTATCAGCAAGGGGGATGAAATTCAATGAGTGCCATTTTATTTCTTGACAGCTGCTTTTCAATACCCCCACCAGCACCACACTCGACAGTGCATCTGGAGTCTGGCTTCCAGACTTCATTATTATGGATAATTATGGATCATTTCATGGAAGGAATCCAGAACAAGGTGTTCCTGATCTATCTTGTTTTGGTTATACTGAGATGCAAAGCAGATCAGACCTGTAGGCTGAGGCTTCCAGGAGACTGGAAGTCTCTCCATTATACTTTCTAGAGTGCTGACAATGTGGGAGCTGACTCTTAAGTGTTAATTTCTGACTGTGTAGCTTCTGCCCATACAATGGGCACAGATGAAATTCTCATTGAATGAACAAGGAGAAGGGTTTTATCAGACAAATGTAGGCTGATGCATGCAGTTTGCTTCATACACAGGTTCAAATATTTTGAAAAACGTGAACCGAAATGTTTTGCATCCTACACACAAGCCTTTTACTCAGATTGTATTCAATATATCATAGTAGGCTGTGCAAATTCTCTCTCAAAAATAAGATATCTAGCTTCCAAAATGAAAGCTTAAAATGTATCCTCCCTGTATCCGTTTTCTACTGGTTTATATGTTTTGCTAGCACTCACAGAATGGCCTTTGAGATAATCCTAGAAGATACCATTAACTCTCAGCATAATTTATAGTGAGAAAATGACAAATAAACTGTTTCATAGATTAGTCATTCTCTGCACTCACATTTTATAACTTCTCTATAGCAACATTTTATTAATTTTTCTTATTTTACTCAGCATAATATTTGGCAAATATAAAAAGAGTTTGAGAAAAGAGGAATGATGCTATGCAATGAATAGTTCTGGGAGAACTACAACCTTCCCTTGACTTTTTTTCCTCTTAAAAACTTTATTGATGATGTATGAGCATGTGTATTTTAAAGTTCAATTAGTGACTGGGTTATATATGTCTAGTTATCACTTGAATAGCAGTTACATTCATTAAAATATTGATTTCCTAATATAATACACAGTTGATGCAATCACTCTAGAGCTAAAATTCTTCCACCCCACCCCTTTTGCAAATGTTATCTTTATCCAGGGAAGACACTACCAAACCACCCACTGGTATGATACCCTAGTGATACTAGTGATGCTTTTCTAGTACAGAAAGTCAATTTGTGTTGACTCTTTCCATGCAGAATAAAGGCTACATATTTACCAAAAAAAAAAAAAAAAAAAGGTTATCGAGTTGAGAGGGCTGTTTGTGGCCCTGTAAATGACAAAGGCAACCTAACTGACTCCTGGGGTATGAATGTATGTGTCCCCTTTCAAAATTTATATGTTGAAAGCTAACCCCCAATGTGATGATATTAGAAGTGGGACCTTTGGGAGGTGATTAGGTCATGAGAGGAGAGCCCACACGATTGAGATTAGTGCCCTTATAAAAAAAATTCCCCAGAAAGAGCCCTCAGCTCTTTTATCATGTGAGAACACAGCAAGAAGGCACCATCTATGAATCAGAAAGCAAGTCCTCACCAGACACTGAATCTGCCAGCACCTTGATCTTGGACTTCCCAGTCTCCAGAACTGTGAGAAATAATTTCTGTTGTTTGTAAGCTACCCTGTTTGTGGTATTTTATTATAGCAGCACAAACAGACTAAGACACTGATTTAGCTATAGAGAAGGTTCTGGTATTCACTTAGGTGAATACCCCTGAATGAATACCTCTGTGTGTGTGTCTGAATATAAATAAATACTGACTTCTCTTTTCTGAATCAATTATTGAAACAAAAGCTTATCTTCCAAGGGAGGTTTTGACTTGCCAGTTCATACACAGAGAGCTAATGCTAAAGTCAGAAACTTCAAGAAATGAAGGAATGACATCTGTCATTCGAGGATTATGGTAGGCTTCTCCACTGTAATGACATTGCACCTGTGGGCCCAGTCACCATCTCGAAGCCAAACAGGAAAAATCAATGCTATCAAGCCTCTTTGAAGACATTTACAAAGCAGTCAGAAATTTGAAGAACCTCCTCAATGCCACTCCTTGGTCAAAATCATTAATGGTTTTCTTCAGATTCCCTTTGCTGTCAAGTCTCTACCTGCAGATTCCTGGGATGCTCTACAGTACACTGCACCAGGTCTGCAGACACCACAGAACAGGCGTTGTCTGTTTTTATGATCTCCTACTTCTGTGGGGCCGCACATGGTGAGCAAATGCATTCCATGGACTGTTTACTAGAACTCGGTTAATACTGCAACTGAGAGCTAATAACGACAGAAAACCACTTTCCAAAGAACGTGAAACTCAAAGGTAAGGGGATAGGCTTTTCATCTTACAGATTTTCAATACCTATCAAGCCAGGTGTGCCTGATAATTGTTGGTAGTTTCTCAATGTTCTGCTCACTTTGGGGAGAATTTTGTGTTTCTTTGCAACCATGCATGCTTTACTCCATATTAAGAATGACTTTTAGCTATCAATGGAATATAAAATGTTCGCCCACTAGCTAGCTTTACAACACTCAGTTCGAAATATTAGTTGAATATTTACCAGACAAGACATCACAAGAAGTTCTGACACATGCAGAGGTCTCATTAGTGGCCCCCAAGGAGCCCATATGCATACACTTATTCAAGAATTCTTTGTCTTTTGATTGCAGAAAAATTCATGATACTTTCTTCTTTGTAGCAAAGTCAGTGCTTTGGCAACACAGAGCACTATATATATAAAATATAGATCAATTTGGGGATATTCTTTAGAGATTTCAGATAGCCCATTTTACTTAATCCACAGCGAATTCAATGCTTTCTATACATGTGTGCACATAATTTTCCATAATGTATATGTACATACATACACATACATGGAGGTGTGTGCAGTAATTTTTGTCATGTGTTAGAATACATAACAAAAAGAAATTTTATATACTATAGACAATATATCTATTCTGTATAATATGGTCTAAACAAATAATAAAAATATGTGAACAGAGCATTGTATGCACTATATATTCATTGTATTATATATTCTGCCTAATAGGAACCGAACATAGGCCAAATTTTTTAAAATTACAAAGTGCACCTTGGTTAAATACAGAGGTAGGAGGGATTCTGATACACACTTGGTTGCAAATACACTCTATTTATGTGATATATAAATGATCAACTATATGAGTTTACTTGTACATCTACTGAAACAGTTGGTCTTCACATAATCCTTGCTGTTTAGGTAAAAAGAAAAAAAGTTTTAAAGCACCACGTTTACTATGGTGCTTACTACTGGTTAACTGTATCACTGACCTGATGCTGACACTTGAAGGTGAGTGGCTAGCACAGATGCCTATTTCCCCAAATTAACTCATATGTGTGACCTAAAGTGAATAATTACTGAAGAGAGACCCAGGTCAATTTTTCCCTCCGTGTCCCAATGACTTTAAATCCAGAGGCAAAGAGCCCTGAAGAGGAATAAACTTACAGCACTGGATTCAACATCAACCAGGCTTCCCTCATTGCTTTGGGGTGGGGACCCAGTCACGAAACCAGCAAGCCAAGTTGAGAATTTTCTAGCAAGTGGAGTAACAAACAATTAAAATACAGAAGCCACAAAGTGCGTGTCTCTGTGCCTCTCCTTTCCCATCCTGTTGCTTCCTTCTGTGACTCTAGATTGTGACTAAAAGCAGTTTCCAGTAGAATCTTGTTTCGACTAGCTATCTTTTTGATCTTCAGTCCTGAATAAAATAAGATGGATTCTCAGAGGTCAGTAGCAGCAAACCCTTGGCCCACTTCTCAAAGAGTTGGCTAATGTGTGGGTCCCAGAGCTGGTCCTACATCATTCCATTTCTCTTCAGACTTCTCTCATACTCTCACCTTGCCTCCTATCTCTGATGTCTCAAATCATCATTCACATACTCCTGAGACTCGTAACTCCCAAGTTAATAAAAGCTTATGTGACCTCTTCGGTGATTTATTCTTTAAAAAATATCTCAGGGCTCCTTGCTTAAAAAAAAAAAAAAAAACAGTGGGATAAAAATCTCTACTTGGAAAAACTGTCCCAGTGCTTCCTGGATATCATCCTACTTCCTAGAGGCAGTTCAAGAGATCATAATTTCACTGTAGATTCAACCTTAATCTCATGTAGACCCCCGGTGCTCCGAGCTCTACCTCAAGTATGCCAGGACTCACAGAGCCTCCAAATATTCATTCACAAGGAGCATATAACCTCTCATTGGCTCAGCTTCTCTTCTCCTGTTTGACCTGTCACAACTGCAGCCTCCAATGCTTCCTGCTCCAACACCCTTTCCCAGACCTTCCCATCTGGACATGCCTCTTCTTCATAGGGTTTTCCCAGCCCTTGATACTTCCTCATAGCCCCTATCATGACTACATGGTATGACAAGCTACTTTGGAACTGACATCTTTCTTTCCCTCCTTCCAGCCAGAGAGACCCTTTCAGTCATGGGTTCTATCTTATTTATGTTTGAATTCCCAGTAGAGCCTGGCTGATCCCATGATTCTCCACAATAACAGGAGTTATAATTTATTGAGCCCTTGGAAGATATGGGCATGCTAATAAGTGATGGGCATGATCTCATGTGATCTTTGTAATGACACCATATACTGTTACAGTATTGCTATCCCCACTAGAGGATAAGACAGTAACCTCTGAGAAGCCCCATTTTGTTTCCCAAACAGGCCATGCATGATTTCACCTCAGAACCTCAGCACTAGCTGCTCCCTCTGCCTGGGACACTCTTCCAGATGTTCCCGTACTCTTCTCCCTCCTTTCTTCAGGTGTTTGTTCCAATGACACATTATCACTGAGAGCTTCCCTGGTCACCTTCACCCTCTGACAGTCCTCTTCCCTTGGTCTTCTCCTTATATATCTTGTACCATCTAACAGCTTATCCCTATTGGAACATTAGCTCTAAAAGGAGCCAAGAGGACCAAAGCTTCAGTCTCTGTTATACACAGCTGAGTGTCCAGCACCTTGAAGAGTGCCTGGCACAAAATAGGTGCTCAGGGAATTTCTGTTGAATTGAACAAAATGGTCCAAGTTCACAGAGCAAGTAAATGATGAAACCAAGATACCTACCTGTGACTGTGCTGGGAAGGATTTAGCACAATCTCATCTTCATTAAATAAAGCTGGATGATATGCAAAAGGATCAAAGAACAAGAACAACTTACCAGGCTGTCAAGATATAACCCCCCGCCCCCCAAAAGGGATAGACTGACTGGAAAAGGATTAAGGAAAGAATTCAGAAGTAAATCCATTCTCAACTGAGGTAAATCCTCCCTTAGTCTTGTAACCAACCGCCTCCTGCATTGGGGGAACTTGATGGAATGCAACAGCTCTCTCATTCTGATCTGCAACTAAACTTTATTCTTACTCATTAGCCTCTTACTTTTTCTGTCCTTCGATACTGAAATTACCCAGACCCTTTGGGACTTACACCAGCGTTTGTGACTGTCAACACCTGTGTGCTGCGTCCCACCTTTCCTTGCTTGCTAGGGCGCTGCCCAGTGTCATTTTTCCTGAGATTCTCCTCATTGTCCTCTAATCCGTATATGTTGTTTCCTGTGATTCCATTTTTTCTGTTTTGTTTTATGCCCTAATGTAGCTGGAAAACATTCTCCCAGGACTGTAACTGTCTGGGAGAAGGTGCATAGGAGATAGATTTTCTGAGCACATACTTCCAAGCCCGAAAATATTTGTCTCTCCCTTTGTCATGGATAATTTGTCTACGTATAGAGTTTAGGTTGAAAATTATTCTGCCTCAGAACTTGAATTTTGAATTTCAAGTTTGAGAATTTAAGAGAACCCCTTCCTGGTGCTCCATCATCCAGTATGACTTTTGGATGGCAGTAGTAGAGTCTCTGTTATTCCCCTCCAGAGGCGTGAGGGTGTTCTTTTATCTTGTGCTTTGAAATTTCATGATGTGGAGTCTGGACTATTTTCTATTCCAAGCATAGGGCATTTCTTTGAAGGCACAGGCCTCTCTGCACCGAGGAATTTTTCTATATGACTTTGATAATTGGCTTCTCTCCACTCTCTTTCTGAGACTGAGTAATATGATAGCTCTCCTGAGTTTGTCCTTCATGGCACTTATTATATTATTCTCGTATGTTCTGTCTCTTTCCCTTCATGTTCTACCTTCTGGGTGATTTCCTTAACTGTTTTCTAGTCGTTCTATCGAATTTTTAGTTTTTGGTGGTTATATGCTTACAGCCTAGAAGATTTTCTTGTTCTTTGATCCTTTCGTGTATCACCCAGTTTTATTTAATGAACATGAGATCTTTCTAAATCCTTCTCAATATGAAACCTAAAGGTTTTGTTTGTTTCTTTTAAGCTCTCCCATTTCATAAATGGTCTCTATTTCTTCTGAGAGATCATTTATTTTCCTATTTTGGTCTCTCTTTTTTGCACCACTAATTCTCTCCAATTCTTCAGTAATCCTTGATAATTTGTCATATTTGAGAAAAAGAAAAGCCGACTGGCAGCTTCCTTCCACAGTGTTAATACAAGTGTTTTCCACTGTATATCCCTGAGTTTAGAGTGGGGCGTATGGGTTGGAATGAGTGAATGAGTGGGGGAACATCCCTCATTCCCCACTACTCCATATGCCTGAATAAAATGAACTTTATCTAGTCGACTAATATCCACAACAGATGTTTCTCTCAGTTTGTTCAATTTCTTCATGAGGACACTCCTTAGACTCAGTACTGTTTGAGAGAGGGGATATACGTCTCAAATTGTCTCAAACTCTGACTTTCGATTAACCCCTCTAACTTTTAGCACCACATCTCTCCCCAGGCCCCGTACGCAGCTCAACTCTGACTCTTGAGCCTGTCCAGTCAGTTCACCTCTGAAGTCCTGACAGGGCATATTCTACAGAGACACTTCTCCTGTATTTTAATTGCTTATTGCTCCACTTTCTAGAAAATTCTTATCTTGGCTTGCCTGTTGGTGACACCCAAACCCTGGTCTCTCTCTGTGTTCTTGTCTCTTTGGTGACCTCATTCCCATTGTATTCCTGTACTTTTATTTTTTGAGAGGGTCTGATAAATTGGAAAGACAAATGAGTGGGCAGAGGACATTTTCCCACTAAAATTAAAGCATGATCAAAATCATAAAAATATTAATAACATTGGAAAGGCTTTGACAGAATTCCACATAAAAATGTCACTTTTCTACAAAAGAACCCCAAAAGACTTGTTTACCCTATTTTAATTTACAAGGTGGCTATGCAGTAGGAAAAAATGGATAGTTATTAATTTCTGTGAATCAAACACAAGAGAAAGACACCAGGAAGACCTTTTGGGCCATCTAGCAATCCAAACTCCTAGTTTCAGACACTAGCCACTAACTCACCATACGGGATGTTAAGATCACACTCTTCCCGCTGCAGTCAAACCTGGATGTCAACTGGATAGGAATCATAACTAGATAAGCGCGATGCAGATGTTACGCAAAATGAATTTACAAAATATACAAAGAAAATAATTGATTGCCCTTTCTGTGAGTTCTGGACCTCCAGGCAGATGAAGGCTATTAGGCTAAGCTTAGCATCGGCGGAGGAGGGAAGGTTTGCTGAAGAGATTTCAGTGTCTGCCTTGTGGAGTATGGGGAATCTTGGAGAGATGGGTTTGCATGAGACTCTAGAACATGGGTTCCCTACTATAAAACGGGGTCCCAGAATTCCAAGCTGGCTAGCTAATAACCATCTTTTGAGTGGAAGAAGAAGAGGGTAAGCATGTAGGACTCAGCCTGCATTCTTCAAGTTTGTTAGGGTGCAGGATGCCAGAGTGCACCAAGCAGGAGAGAGACCCACTTTACGCGGATTCAAAAGGCAGCCTGGGCAGAGACTGGGCTCCAAGAGCAACAGTTTATAAGGAAGGGGCTGGGATGCCAGGATATGACCAGCTGGGAATGTAATGGGTTCCTGTGGCTAGGAGAGAGCCCCAATAAGGTCTAGCTCCAAAGAACCCTCTAGAAGCTCCAGCTGAAAGTGAGTCTACCTTAAGTACCTTTGAAAGAAGGTTAAGGCTGGGCATGTGGTGGCTCAAGCCTGTAATCCCAGCACTTTGGGAGGGTGAGGTGAAAGGATTGCCTGAGCCTGCAGGCTCGAGATCAGCCTGGGTAACATGGTGAGACCTCGTCTCCACAATAAAATTAAAAAATTAGCCGGGTGTGGTAGTGCACGCCTGTAGTTCTGGCTGTTGGGAAGGCTGAGATGGAAGGATCACTGGAGCCCAGCAGGTCAATGCTGGGATGGCCGTGAGAGTGCCACTGCACTCCAGCCTGGGCGATAGAGTGAGACTCCAACTCAAAAAAAAAAAAAAAAAGAGAGAGAAGAAAGAAGGCTAAAGCATTGACTTACATCACAGGTTGATCCTATTCTAATGAGTAAGTCCAAATTGGGATTATTTTTTTTTTCATTTAAGTGATGGTGGGAACGTCTAGTACTTGAATGAGCAGAATGTCCATGAGAATTGTTTGAGTGCTCTCTTGTCCATTGGGATTATTTTTTTTTTCATTTAAGTGATGGTGGGAACGTCTAGCACTTGAATGAGCAGAATGTCCATGAGAATTGTTTGAGTGCTCTCTTGTCCATGGGCAGGGAAAGATCTGCTTCAGGAAATGAAATAGAAAGGAGTGGCAGAGGCCAGATATTACACCGAATTCTGCCTGTACCCCAGGAGTTGTATGCGAAACAAACTCACTCAGCACCTGAGTAGCCTGTCAAGACGGCAACCATTTCATCTAGGATTAAGCTTTCCTTTTGCTTCCCGGAGGTGCACCCGGAGTCCTCAACGAGTCAGGGAACGAATCTGAAGTTTTCAAACATTCAGGATTGGCTTGGTGGCTCAGCCTGTAATCCCGTGCCTTTGGGAGGCTGAGGTGAGTGGATTGCCTGAGCCCACGGGTTTGGGACCCCTCTGGGCAACTTGGCGAGACCTCATCTCTATAATAAAACAAAAAATTAGCCAGGCGTGGTAGCACGTGCCTGTAGTTCCAGGTACTTGGAAGGCTGAGGCGGAAGGATCGCCGGAGCCCAGCAGCTCGAGGAGGCGGTGGCCGGGAGTGGACACTGCACTCCAGTCTGGGTGACAGAGTAAGACTCCAACTAAAAAAAAAAACAACAAAAAGAACCCCCCAAAAACCAAAAAACATTCAGGATTTAGCCCTTATAGTACATGCTCCACTCTAAATACAAAGCTTTATGTTCATTTGGCTGGGGTACAAGTTAGACATGCCTTGACAAATTCCTTTCCATATTAGGTCAATTTTTGATTGCCATCATTGGTTAAGAACCCCTTTTCATTCATTTCATTTTTAGCTCAAAATAAGCTTCTGATGTTTGACAACTTTAATACATATTTACAACTCAAATTTTTAAAAACAGGATTAATTTAGCTCTAAACCCAGAAAGTGAAAGGATTATGTTATTTTCTTTATAAGGAGGAATACAAATTGGTACTGGTGAGGTCACATTCCATAGGAGTTGACAAATTTTGGGGATTATTTTTACTTTCTTCAAAATCACTGGTTATTCAAATAAGCTGAAAACTTATATTGCATTTCTACATCCGTGGTATTTTTATACTAAGTCTAACCATGAATTTAAGACAATAAAGACTCTGAACTCAAAGCATTCTGGGTTCAAATCTCATTCCTGTCATTTCCAGACTAGTAACTTTGGGCAAGGAGCTTGCCATTGATACTTTCCAGTTTTTGAATCTATAGAATGGGGGTAAAAAAATGTGCCTATCATCATCTTGCTGGAGACCCCATGAGATATAGTTTGCAAAGTGTCTGGCATGCCTGGCAAGGAGCAAATGTTTTATATTGAAATAGGTTTTTAACATATTTAATTCATTGTGAATATTTAATTACTATTCACTTATCAAAACAAATACATTTAACTCAATCTATTTTTAAAAATAAAATTAAACAACCTATTGATCAGGAGAAAATGCAAAAAGTAGGTTATGAGGGGGACCCCAAAAATTCTAGAATCATTTTTTGGAGAGTAGGCCCCTTGCAGCACAGGTTGCCTCTGCTACACAAGTGTTCTAGGAATACTTATCAGCGTACCAGCCAGCATTGTTGTGAGAGGCTGTGTTCAGCTTCAGTGAATTTTTTGCTGCTGATTCTTTCAACATGTTTGCCCATTTCATGGTGGATAATTTATGAGAGTACCTGTCTACACTGTGCTGAATGTTCCGGAGTTTTTGACCAAAAATGGCCTGATCCCCATGCCCCATTCTCCCTGCTCACTCCATCTCACCCTGAGCTACTTTTTTTTGTTTCCCCAAATGAAAAATGTCCTCAAGGGGAAATGATTTGTCGATGTGGAGGAGATGAAATGAAAAAACGGCAGAAGCACTAAAAGGCACTAAAACTGACGAGTTCCAAAACTGTTTTGCGCGGTACGAAAAGCAACTCAATAGGTGTATCGCATTAAACAGAGAGTACTTTGAAGGTGACTAAGTTTAAACATGTAAATAAATACACACAATTTTTTATAAATATATTTCAGGGGTTTTTTGCTTGTCCCCTTGTATGTCATCTATCTATCCTCCTTCTTTCTTAACAATTTCTAAGTGATAATATTTTAACTGTCTCATTTCAAAACAAGTGGGCAGTCATGCTAATAACTAGCTCTGGAGTAGGGAAGAACTGTTTCGGTTGCCTCCTTAGTATTTCCCTGCCCCGTTTTTCTCTGTAAGTCCATTGTCCACATAGCAACCAGAATAAAGTTTCTAAAGTGCAGATGTGGCTATGTGAGTCACCTGCTGGAAAGGTGAAAAAGTCTAAGCCCTGTACTTTGGGATGTACCAGGCTTATCTCCCTCTGTCACCACCCCCTACCCCTCCATCTCTGCTCAAGAAATTCTCATCTGCTGGTAGTCTACCTGTCATCCCGCTGCTGCTTCTCAACTCTTCAACTCTGTTCCAGCTACTATTTCTCTCTAGGTCTCCCTTTACAGTTCCGCTCTGGGCCACCTCATCAAGGAAGCATGTGAGGAACACACTGAGCCCCACTGCAAGATGCACCTCTAGGATGCACCAGTAACTGGCTTCTGTCTCACTCTACACTGGGTTTAAAATGGCCCATGCATGTATCTGCTCTGAAACTAAGGTCTCTCACTAGCAGGGGTTATGCTTTGCTCATTTGCACATGCCCAACACCGAAAATGGCTTGCGTTGGGACCCAAAGGCCTACTTTGTGTCTGAAGTAAGCATGGATAATGTCTTCTTTGCACATCCAAAGTAGTAAGGTACTTATCACTAAAAAATATGAGTTAAGTTTTATTGAGTTAAAAACATCCTAGTATTCTATATTCATCACCTTACTGATATGCAAAATCATATTAGTAGACACCATGGGGAATAAGGGAATAATTTCAAGCAGGTGACAAATGCGGCCAGCCTTAGGAAGGCCACATAAGGCAGAGCTGGGTTTCTGCTCAGGCACTACTATATGATGGCAAGAGATATGATAAAGAAAGAAGAAAAGAAATGAGTGAGAGAGGGAGGGAGAGAGGGAGAAAGAGAGGGAAGGAGGCAGACAGAGAGGGAAGGAAGGAAGGGAGGGAGGGACAGACAGACGGAGGGAAGGAGGGAGGGACAGATGGAGGAAGGGAAAAAATCTACTGGATTCTGATGACTTAATAACCCAGAAATTACACTTTTCTAGGTTTAGTCCGAATTGTGGTGTTTTCTCAAAGTGCTAGAACTCTGAAATCCCTGGACAGATTTTCTAAAACTCAGCCATCAGGAAGATTTAGTGAAAAATGTGGATGCATGTTTTCTTACCAAATGGCCACTACAACTAATGGCCTGAAAATTTCAGACAGAACTAATTTCTGGAATGTTTGTAGCTGGACAAAAAAAAATCCTTGTGACAACCGGACCCTTCATATGCAACTCTCTTTCTGACATGTGCATTCATTCTGACAGATATCACATCCGAAACCCAGATCTTAGTATTTATCAGCCCTACCCCCAAGTCCATGCAGCTTCCTCTGCAGCCCACCTCATCTAGGTCAATGGCGACTCCGTCCTTCTGGTTGCTGAGTTAGTGGCATCCTTGCGTCTTCTTTTCTCTCCCTAGCAACCCCTAGTCCAGGAGACTGCCCCACCGGCTCTACCACATATACACATCCAGAATAACACGACTTTCTATTACCTCCAATGCTCCCATCTTGACTCAAGTCATAACACCTCTTGCTTAGATTACTGTAATCACATCCCCACTGACATTCTTGCTTTTGTCTTTGACCCCAATAGTCTAATCTCCACAGAGCAACCAGAGTGACCCTGTTACAAATGAAGTCAGGTTGCATCACTCCTCTGCTCAGCTCCCCAGTGGCTCTCGTAGGTTGAGTCAGGTCAACATCTTTACATCTTTCCCAATACTTACAAGGCCTCCCTGATCTGCCTTCCATCCCACCTCACTGGCCACTTCGCTAACCTCATGTCATGTCTCTGCTCTTGGTCTCTCTGGTCCACCCCCACCCCCAGTTCTCTTTGCTGTTCTGCAAAACCATTAGACTCACTTTGGACTTGCTGTTACTTCTGCTCAGAGCGTCCTTTCCCAGGTATCCAAAGACCCAGCTCACTCCCCTCCTTCAGGACTCATTCAAAAGTCACTTTCCAATCAGTCCTCCCTGGTTACTCTGTCAAAAGTATCTTGATGATTTTTCTGTCTTCTCCATTTGAAACAAGGCCAGGGATTTGGGTTGATATTGTATTCCCAGAGTCTAAATCAGTGGCAATACACAAGAGGTGCTTAATAAGCAATTACTGAAAGAATGAATGAAGGAGTGAAAGTCACTACCGGTCCTGTATTCACTCTTCCTACTCGTCATTGTCAAATCAAACCTCCCAAATCACAACCTTGCAGCTCCAAGGTTTTGCCATCTTGACTTCACTGTGCTCTGTCAACTAGCAAACCAGGTGGCTTCCAGTTTTACAGTGCCTGGATTGGTAGCCAGAACATGCAATCAGGCATGGGGTCTGGAAGCTCCAATATTACTGGTTGCTCAAAAGCATCAAGACAGTCCACCACACCTTTCCTGGACCATAGCTTGCTAATTTTTAAAAGGCACATGTGATATTAAGCAACACAAGTATAACAAACAATTTTCAGTGTATGTAAAACTAAAACCCCTCCCTAGATTTAGTGATATGAGGAGCTGCGGGCCTCTTTCCTGCTCCATTCACAGTCCTCCAACCTCTTCACCAGGTCCAGATAATCAGCCACACCCCTGACTTGCACTGAAATGACACAGGGAACACACACAAGACTCCTGCATAGAACAAGTAGGAGGAAGTGCTGGAAGCGAGGACTCCTGATTTCTTTCAACAGGTAAATGCGAGCATGAGATGGCCTCCAGCAAGCCACCTGGACTCCCAGGGCCGCTGTTTCCTCTTCTCTACAGCAGCTGGGGTGGCTGAGAAGGTTGTCATGGAGTCTCCCACAGACGCCACCAGTTTCCCCCTCCTTGGCACGCTCTAGTCACTTATTTTATAAAATGATATAAATAAAGTTTGGGCACCTGTTTCTTCCAACCAGATTCCTACTCCCAAATTCCCATATCAGAGATATTTTGGTCCTGGCACTGGGTTGGCCCTAATGACTGTCTACCTCCCACTTTTTTTAAACGGAGAGAGGCTGGGAGTGAGATAGAATATTTTAATTTCAGTAAACACACCTAGCCTCATTTTGTGGGCAGCAAAACCCCAGTCTGCACCCTGTTATGCCAGCCCAGTCCACACTGGCAATTACCATGCTGAATTAAAGAAGGCCTTGGACACCTGCCTCATTGCATGCAACAAGTTCCTGTTTTTAATCCTATTTATCTTCACAGTCATCTATTTGTGTCAAGAAAGGAAACATATGAGCACAGCATCTGTTACTAGAGTGACACAATTACCAAACAGTTCTACAAGGGGAAAAAAAATCCACAATAAATCCGGGTTAGTTGTCAGGTGTTTCAGGAGACAAAACATTAGTCTTTCAATCACAGTGTCTTGTTTAAGCTGAACATATGGTGTAACAGCAGAGAGTCACCAGCTCAGCTTGGTCTTATGGGCATAACGACCACAGAAATGTCACCTCCTCCGAATTGACCAAGGAAAGCAGGATTCTTTCCCCGGCCCTGCTCCTTCCTCCCTGTAATAGGGCAGAGATTGAAGGTACTTCATGATTGATTACTCTGTCCTCTGTGTCCGAACCTATGCACACCCGCTGACAGGTATGAGGAACTTTTTTACTTTTCTCAATGACTACTTTACACAAGATGTAGTGAGTTCCAGCCAAAATGAGAGTAATAATTCAAGGTAATTCAAGATTGTTTAATTTCTCACTAGTACTGAAACCTGTGTAAATTGAAAGTCGGGTTTGGGGAAATCCCTTACTTTTTCTGACCACAAAATGTAGACTATAGATGGATCATATAAATACGGCGACTGTTACTTGATTTTGCTTTTTTCTGGGTAGATCAACAGGTCTATTTGATTCTTTGCTAAATGTGCCTTATTTTGTTGGTTTAGTCTTCAGATTGGGGAGAGAGACCGAGAGAAGAGAGAGAGAAACGGGAGAGGGGTCGAGAGAGAGAGAGA
>NW_007246222.1:719066-720126 GCF_000164805.1 Carlito syrichta | reverse complement strand
GGGGGCCGCCCTCGGGCCCCCTCCCCGGCGCCCGGAGCGAGACGCCAGCCGGCGGCCCGTCCGCCCCTTCGGCGGGGTTCTGTCCCCGAGGCCGGGGGACCACGGGAGGGACGTCGCGTCTGACACACGAGCCACGGATCGGCTTACACTTCGGAGATGTTTCGGGAATCGCATCGCATCAGTCACGGAGAGATTTTTAAAAAGCCACCCCACCCCTCACCCCCCACTCCCCCCGACAGGGCAATCAGGGTCTCCCTGGGTGCAACCCCGATCTGTTAGTTTCAGTGAGAAATTCAGGCAGTACATCTTATGCCCCCACCCCGGTCATTTCAGTGGGCACACTTGCTACCGCCGAGCCTGGCCAAGTTACATACTTATCTGGAGAGCATCAAGAATAAACCTGCTTCTTACAGTTTATTCTGCTGCTACTGCCGCCTGGATTCTTCTTTTGTGGATACGTTAAACGGAGGAAAAAATACTAAGTCAGAATGAATTCCCTCGGTCTTTTCAGTATTAAAGACACATTCTAGAGGAATCAGAGGCAATTGTAAAGGAGAAGACCCCCAAAGTCTCCCTTGTCTAGATTTTAACACCGGGCTCCCGATCTTTCAGCATCTCTCAATCCCTCCAGCTCGCTTTGAAGAGCCCCCTGCAGCTGTGTCTTCAAATTGAAAGCCAGTTGCCTCTCATTTATTTACAGGAACACAAAAGACAACAAGGGCTGGGGAGGAGCTGGAGAGACAGTTGGAGGGGAAAACACTTTCCTTGAATCTTATCCAGAGACACATTTGCATTCGAATGAAAACACTACATTGTCAACCACTTCTGGGCAGGAGGTCTCCCGTCTTCCAGGCTTTCCCTGAGGGGCGGGGAGCAGAAAAGTTTTTGAGAGCCTGCTGGTGTGAAAAGGGAGTAGGATTGTACTGGGAGGGAGAGAGAAGCTGAGAAGGTTTGGGAAAGAGGATGGAGATTGGGGTGGGGAGGAGGACCCCAGTGCGATAGAGGGAAGAGGAAGAGAGAGACTGAACAGATGCTATCCGTTAAAAGTTTCAATGATGCT